>NC_046154.1:106353255-106364263 GCF_011064425.1 Rattus rattus | reverse complement strand
GGAAAAAGGTTAAGTAACATATAAAGGCAGACCTATCAGAATCACACCAGACTTCTCACCAGAGATTATGAAAGCCAGAAGATCCTGGACAGATGTCATACAGACCCTAAGAGAAGACAAATGCCAGCCCAGGCTACTATATCCAGCAAAACTCTCAATTAACATTGAGGGAGAAACCAAGATTTTCCATGACAAGACCAAATTTGCACAATGTCTTTCTACAAATCCAACCCTACAACGGATATTAAGTGGAAAAGTCCAACACAAGGAAAGAAACTACACCATACAAAAAGCAAGAAAGTAATCTTGCAACAAAACCAAAAGAAGAGAGGCACACAAACATAATCACACCTCTAAATATGAAAATAACAGGAAGCAATAATCACTATTCCTTAATGTCTCTCAACATCAATGGACTCAATTCCCCAATAAAAAGATACAGCTTAGCAGACTGGATAAGTAAAGAGGACACAGCATTTTGCTGCCTACAGGAAATACACCTCAGAGACAAAAACAGGCAGTACCTCAGAGTAAAAGGCTGGAAAATCACTTTCCAATTCAATGGTCCGAAGAAGCAAGCTGGAGTAGCCATTCTAATAGTGAATAAAATCGACTTTCAACAAAACGTCATCAAAAAAGGTAAGGAAGGACACTTCATATTCATCAAAGGAAAAATCCACCAAGATGAGCTCTCAATCCTAAATATTTATTTTACAAATACAAGGGCACCTATATTCAAAAAAGAAACCTTACTAATGCTCAAAGCACACATTGCACCTCACATGATAATAGTAGGGGATTTCAACACCCCACTCTCATCACTGGACATATCATGGAAACAGAAATTAAACACAGACATAGAGAGACTAACAGAAGTTATGAACCAAAGGGACTTAACAGATTATTTAAAGAACATTTCATCCTAAAACAAAAGGATATATCTTCTTTTCACCACCTCATGGTACCTCCTCCAAAATTGACCATATGATATGTCACAAAACAGGCCTCAGCAGATACAGAAAGATAGAAATAATCCCATGCATCCTATCAGATTACCATGGGCTAAGGCTGGTCTTCAATAACAACAATAAGGAAAGAATACCCACATATACATGGATGATAACTTGGTCAAGGAAGAAATTACAGACTTCTTGTAATTTAATGAAAATGAAGGTACAACATACCCAAACTTATGGGACACAATGAAAGCTGTGCTAAGAGGAAAACTCATAGCTCTGAGTGCCTGCAGAAAGAAACAGGAGAGCGCATACATCAGCAACTTGACAGCATACCTAAAAGCTCTAGAACAAAAAGAAGCAAATACACCCAGGAGGAGTAGAAGGCAGGAAATAATCAAACTCAGATCTGAAATCAACCAAGTAGAAACAAAAAGGACTACACAAAGAATCAACAGAACCTAAAGCTGGTTCTTCGAGAAAATCAACAAGATAGATAAACCCTTAGCCAGACAAACCAGAGGGCACAGTGTGTGTGTGTTCAAATTAACAAAATCAGAAATGAAAAGGGAAACATAACAACAGAATCTGAGTAAATTTAAAAAAATCATCAGATCCTACTACAAAAGCCTATATTCAACAAACCTTGAAAATCTGGACGAAATGGTTTATCAGGAACAGATAAACCCTCTAAATAACCCCATAATTACTAAAGAAATAGAAGCAGTCATTAAAATATCTCGCAACCAAAAAGAGCCCAGGTGCAGTTGGGTTCAGTGCAGAATTCTATCAGACCTTCATAGAAGACCTCATACCAATACTCCAAACTATTCCACAAAATAGAAACAGACAGAGAACTACCAAATTCCTTCTATGAAACCACAATTACTCTTATACCTAAAGCACACAAAGATCCAACAAAGAAAAAGAACTTCAGACCAATTTCTATTATGAATATTGACACAAAAATCATCAGGGAAATGCAAATCAAAACAACCCTGGCATTTGACCTCACACCAGTCAGAATGGCTAAGATAAAAAACTCAGGTGACAGCAGATGCTGGCGAGGATGTGAAGAAAGAGGAACACTCCTCCATTTTTGGTGGGATTGCAAACTGGTACAACCTTTCTGGAAATCATTCTGGAGGTTCCTCAGAAAATTGGACATTGCTCTACCTGAGGACCCAGCTATACCTCTCTTGGGCATATACCCAAAAGATGCCCCAAC
This sequence comes from Rattus rattus, assembly GCF_011064425.1. Taxonomy (NCBI): domain Eukaryota; kingdom Metazoa; phylum Chordata; class Mammalia; order Rodentia; family Muridae; genus Rattus; species Rattus rattus. The sequence goes on along the minus strand of NC_046154.1, from coordinate 106,362,079 downwards.
ATACAACAAAGACAAACGATCCACTATGTTTATAGCAACCTTATTTATAATAGCCAGAAGCTGGAACGAACCCAGATGCCCTTCAACAGAGGAATGGATACAGAAAATGTGGTACATCTACACAATGGAATATTACTCAGCTATCGAAAACAATGACTACATGAAATTCATAGGCAAATGGAATGAACTAGAAAATATCCTGAGTGAGGTAACCCAATCACAGAAAACACACGTGGTATGCACTCATTTATAAGTGGATATTAATCCAAATGCTCGAATTACCCAAGATGCAATGCAAGGACCACATGAAACTCAATAAGGATGACCAAGGTGTGGATGCTTCACTTGGTGTTTAAAAGGGGTACAAAAATATCCTTAGGAGGTGATAGGGAGGCAAAGTTTAGAACGGAGACTGAAGGAACAGCCATTCAGGGCGGCCTGTCTCACATGTGTATACCTATATACAGCCACCAAAATTAGATAAGATGGATGAAGCTGAAAAGTATGTGCTGACAGGAACTGAATATAGATCTCTTTTGAGAGACACAGCAACAGAACATGTCAAATACAGAGTCTAATTCTGTCAGCAAACCACTGAACTAAGAACGGGACCCCCATTGGAGGAATCAGAGAAAGGACTGAAAGAGCTGAAGGGGCTTGCAATCCCATAAGAACAACAATGCCAATTAACCAGAACTTTCAGGGACTAAACCAATATCCAAAGCCTATACATGGACTGACCCTGGGCTCCAACTGCATAGGTAGCAGTGAATAGCCTTTTTGGGGCCCCAGTGGAAGGGGAAGCCCTTGGTCCTGCTAAGGCTGAACCCGAAGTGAACAGGATTGTTGGAGGGATAATGGGGGATGGATGGGGAGGGAAAGACCCATATAAAAGGGAAGGGGTAGGGGCTAGGGGGCTGATGAACAGGAAACCAGGAAAGGGAATAACATGTGAAATGTAAATAAGAAATACCCAATTTAATAAAAATGGCAGAAAATTAAAAAAATTAGAAAGCAGAAACAATAAAACCAACAAAATAAAAGAGACCGCAATAACCTCATACATTTTGATAATAACTTCAAATGTGAATGTCCTTAATATTCTAATCCACAGGTATGGGCTACCTGAATGAATGAAGTAATGAAACCCAAGGTTTTGTTGTCTCCACAAAACTTAGGTTCTTTTTAAAGATAGGCAGAACCCTAAAGCGAAAGGGTAGAAAATATATTCCAAATAAGTGAGACCAGAGAGCAAGTATCTGTCAAGCTGATATCTGAGGAAACAGACTTTAAACCAAAACCAACTAAAAGAGACAAGACATTTCGTCCTAATCAAGGCAAATTAAAATTAATTTGAAAACCATCATCACAATAAACATGTATTACTAAATTTGGTGTACCCGATTTTACAAAGTGGTGTTACTGGAATTAAAGGCAAAGTTTGACTGTAGCCCAATAATAGAAGGTGATTTCAACACCATACTTTTTATGAAATACAGAATATTGGGACTAAATATAAGTAGAAAAACAGTTGAACTAATGACATATTTTATCAAATGAACCTAACAGATATTTGCAGACTGTCTCACCTAAATACCAAAGAATATAGATTTTACTCACTACCCCATTCAAGATTTTCTAAAATAAAAAAGGAACATATCCTGGTGAAATGACATAAGGTAGAAGAGACACATTATTACATACTGGCTTTCTGAGTTATTTGATGATTTATTTAAAACACTGCTTACTGTCAAGCATGACTTTACTTGTTACCTAGGATAGAAAAACCTGGAGTAATAATTAAAACAAAGAGGTCATTGATCTTAGCAGCCTAACCCCAAAGTCTACACATTACAACTATAACATATACCTTTAAAAGGAAAAGCTGACTACCACTCATGCTACTGTAAATTCTCACTTGCTTGGTAATTACATCTTGTGGGTACAGGATATAAAATGAGGATGCAAACTGTATTTGATACTACTGCCTTTCAAGAGCTATGCTAGCTTTGGTCCACTTGTGAAAACATTTCTCTTCCCCTCTCATTGTTGTCTGAGTCTTTACTCCAGAAAGAATCCTACAACAGTGGGACACAAAAAAACTTAATAAATTCACAAAAGTGAAGTTATTTTATAAAATTTAGCATATCAATGTTTATTGCTAATCTGTTTATTAAAGCAAGAAAGTGGAAACAGCCTACATACCCACTAACAGATAAATGGAGAATATAAATGTGGTACAATTTTTGTATATCACATACATGAGTATTATATACAAAGTACTATATTTTAAATATGTAATAGCATTATTGTATATAAAATATTTATATTTTAATTATAAAATATTATGAGAATAAAATAAGAATTATATATTAAAAATGAGAACTGTTCCATTATATAGAAAAATAATGTACCACGTTTTTTTATCCGTTCTTTAGTTGAGGGACATCTAGGTTGTTTCCAGGAGTGGTATAGCTGGGTCTTGAGGTAGAGCTATTCCAAGTTGTCTGAGAAGATTCTCAATTGATTTTCAAAGTGGTTGTACAAGTTTTCACTCCGACCAGCAATGGGAAAGTGTTCCACTTGCTCCACACGCTCACCCGCATGGGCTATCTCTTGAGTTTTTGATCTTAGCCATTCTGATGGGTGTAAAATAGAACCTCAGAATTCTTTCGATTTCTGTTTCCCTGATGACTAAAGATTTAACTATTTCTGTAAGTGATTCTTAGCCACTTGAGATCCCTCTATTGAGAGTTCTCTCTTTAGTTGCGTACCCCATTTTGTAATTGGGTTATTTGGGTTGTTGGTGTCTAACTTTATTTCTTATTCACTTTACATCCAACTCATTGCCCCTCTCCTGGTCACTACTCCCACAGTCCTTCCCACAACCACTCTCTCCTTCTCCTCTGAGTGAATGGGTCTCCTGTTTGCTCCCCCTCCCCACCAACACCGTGGTACATCAATTCTCTGATAGGCCAGGTGCAGCCTCTCCCACTGAGGCCAAACAAGGCAGCCCAACTAGAGAATGTATTCCAACTATGAAAAACACCAGTTAGGATATGTTCCCAGTTGTTTGGGACCCACATGAAGACCAAGCTGCACATCTGCTACACATGTGAAGGAGGCCTAGATCCAGCCCATGTATGCTTTTCGGTTGGTAATTCAGTCTCTAAGATCCCCAAGGGTCCAAGTTAGTTTATTCTTTTGGTATTCCTGGGAGTTCCTATCCCCTTAGAGGTCCCAATCCTTCCTCCTGTTCTTCCATAAGAGTTTCCAAGCTCCATCCTCTGCTTAGATATGGATATCTGCATCTGCCTGAGACAGCTTCTGGGTGGAGCCTTTTCTACAAATAATGAGACGATAATATGGTCTTTGTCTTTCGGTCTGGTTTTTGGCAAATTATGTCTGTCAATTTATATATGTGGAACCATCCCTGCATCTCTAGAATGAAGCCTATTTGTGTAGAGTGGAATTTTTGATGTGTTCTGAGATTCAGTTTCTAAGCATTTTATTATGGAGAATGTTTCAATCTATGTTCATAAGAGATACTGGTCTATAACATCTTTCTTTGTTGGGTCTTGTATGGTTCAGGCATAAAGCTAATTGTAGCCTCATCATAAAAATTAAGAAATATTCTGCTTTTATTTTGTGAAGTAATTTGAGGGGTAATGTCTTTGAAGGTTGGAAGAATTTTGTGCTGAATCCATCTGTCTTTGATTTTTGTTGTTTTTGTTTTGTTTGTTTGTTTGGTTTTGGTTTCTTTGTTATTGTGGTTGTTTGCTTTGTTTTGTTTTGTTGGGAAAATTTTAGTCATTCTGTCTTACTATAGGCTTTGGACTGATTTAATTTATTTACATAATCTTAAATTAATTTTCATATATCATAAAATTCATCCATTGTTTTAGTTTGGTGGAATACAATTTTTTAAAATATCTTCCTATGATTCTCTAAATTTCCTCAGTGTGTGTTGTTATGTGTCCATTTCATGGTGAATTTTCTTAATTTGAATCTTCTATCTTGATCTTTTAGTTACTTTAGAGAGGAGTGTATCGATCTCAAAGAACTAACTTCACTTCTTTGATCATTTTATTTTATTTTTGCTTCTTTTTTAAATTAATTTCATGCTTGAGTTTGGACATTTCTTGCAATCAAAACCTTATGAGCATTATTTCTTTTTTGTTCTAGTGCTTACACATGGGCTCCTATTTGATTTTTTTATGTATGTGCTAAGAACTTGCCTCTTAGCACTCTCTTCCCTATGTGACATAGGTTCAGATATTTTGTTTTTATTATCATTCAAATTCTAAATGTTTGAATTTTCTTCTTGATTTCTGCCTTGAATTATTTTTCTTTTAGTAGTGAGTTGTTTAATTTCCATGAATTTGTGTAATTTCTGTTTTCTCTGTTGTTGATATCCACTGTGTTTACCTTATTGAATCTATTTATTAAATCCTATTTTTACGTCTTAAATTGTTCTACTTTTTCAACCAAATGTTCTATTTATACAGACTTCATTAAGATATTTAATTATACCCTTGAACACGTTAATAATGACTATTCTAAGTCATTGTCTTGTGCATCAACTATCTTGCATTTCTCAGGTCCGGATGTAGTTTGGTTATTGGGATTTGGGAAAGGCATATTGAATTGGCTATTATTGTTGTGACCTTTTCTGGAATTATAATTGGAGATATGGCTATATGAATCCTCATGTTGATACATGGTCTTCCCTTTTGTGGTAAGTGTTCTAGTCCTTCATTTTCCTTGTGTTTGCTGCATCTTAGGAACGTGTGGTAGCTGATGGTTCTTGAGAGAGAGAACTTCTGCAAGTTGTTGGGTAGCAGAGATGAACAGAGCTGAAGTAGAATAAAAGACTGAGTGGAGTTTCAGAAAAAAAGAGCTAAGGATTTGTCTACTCCAAGAAGCTAGGACCCAAGGGAGTAGAAAATGTGGTGGGAAGATGGGTTCCTACTACAAATTGTGTTAAGACAAAGATATTTCTGTAGAGACAGGGATGAAAGTTCTACAGGAAACCTGGATCTATATCGAGCATCTGAGTCTCTAGTGCATGGAATTGAAGTGGGAGTGGAGATCCTTTAATCAGGCTGCTACAGGACTCAGAGTTAGACAGGCTAGATCTTAATGAAGGACAGAAAGGAGAGCAACAATCACTTTCCCAGCCTGGTGTGACCACTGACAGCATGAGGTAGATAGGTTTTCTAGGTATGGGAGGATAATAAAAGGGAAGGGGATGGGCTAAAAGGGAGAGTTGAGAGGGTCTACAGGAAGAAGCAACTCTAAGTTTGAACCAAGGAACAAAGAGATGTCAGAGTTACCAGCGAATGGATATAGGTTAGGAACAAGAGTACCAGCAAACAGGGGTGGGGGCTTTGGAATGACGTGGGAGAGATCACCATAGAGGACAGCACTTGTCCAAATAAAGATAAAAATTTAAAGACCATAAAACATTTGGCCCAATAAAGGGGTTGTTGGAACAACTCTACTGAAAACCAGGGACGGTCCTGATACCAGGTGTGTAGGTTATTTTGATTTGGGCATAGTTCAGAGGAAGTGGCAAGACCATAAATAGATTTATAGTAGTTGATAAGGTTGTTTTCTTCCTCTGTCACAGACTTTTATTGGATCTTTATTAAGGGTGAGGCTCTTACCCTTATTCGCTTAGCTGTAGACACGAGAGGGAAGAAAACAACATCATGGCTCTTGCCAAACTTATTTCCAGGTAGGAGGTCACTCATAATGAACCAATAAAGAAGAAATGAAAATCAGTTATTCCTGAGTATATTCAGAAAAATCAGGCAAGCTTCTACAAACCAGTCCTACTGGCAACCTCTAGACGTTTGGTGGCTTTGCAAGTCTTTCAGATCAGGAAGTACAATTCATATTTGCATGCTAAGGATCCAGAATTGCTAGCTACAGCTAAGGGAAAAAGAGGACTTCCTCACAAAAGAAATAAGTAGTATAATAATGAGGTCTATTCTTACCTAAAGCAGAGGTGTGCTAACCTGTTCTATGTCATTGGAATACATTGCAGAAGATGTGCAGTTTCTAAGCAGATCTCATTTTCTATTTAGCCCCTTGCTTGACACTAGCATCAGTTTTTATGTAAATTATAGCATTCCTATTAGATATTTAAAACTTGCATTCACTGTAAGACAACTAATATTTTTTCTTTTCAGGTATTGTTATTCCCAAAATAGCTGACTTTTTATTTCCCTTTATCTGAAATTTTCATAGTTTTAATTTTAACACCTGAAAAAATAGTTCTCTAAGTGAACCACGTTGCTATTAACCATTCATCAGCTGATGTACACCTAGGCTGTTTTCAAACTCTAATTATTATGAATAAAGCAGCAATAAAAATGATTAAGCAAGTGTCTCCATAGTAAGGTGCTTTGAGTGTATGTCAATGAAGGTATAGCCTGAGTCAAGAGGTAGATCCATTGTCAGCTTTCTGAGGGTCTGCTACATTGATTTCTATAGTGTCTGTGCAAGCTTCCAGACCTACCAGCAGCTGATGAATATTCCCCTTGTTTCACATCCTCACCACCGTGAGCTGTCATATATTTTATTGATCTTGGTTACTGGGTCTGGTGGAGACATACTATCTTGGCTATTACTGTTTGTTGTTTTGAGTTAGTGTGTCAGCATGTGAAGTTCACGATTGGAATTAGATACAGATATAATAATATAATTCTTGGTGTTAATATCTGGCCATGCCTTATAGGGATAAGTGTTCCATTCCTTGTTTTCTTTTGCTCTCTTTGCATCTTAGAGGTGTGGTAGTGATGGTTTCTGGATAGAGAGAGCTTCTGCAGGTAGTTGGGTAGAAGAGAGGAGTAAACATGAACTAGAATAAGAGGCTAAGTGGAGTTTCAGGACAGAGAGGCTAGGTCCATAAAGTAGTTGTGATGAGAAGATAGGTTCCTGCATGTAGCTTGTGGTGAGACAAAGATGAAAGGGCTCAAGTTAATCTGGGTCTATAGAAAGTGTTGCAGTCTCTACTGAATGGTATTGAAGTTGGAGGAGGGGTACCTTTATCAGGCTGCTCCAGGACTGGGAGTGAGACAAGGGAGATCATAATGAAGGACAGGTAGGAGAGCAACAATCACTTTTCCAGCCTGGTGTGACCACCAAGAGCTCCAGGTAGATAGGGTTTCTAGGAACTGACAGTTGATCAAAACAATAGGGATGGGTACGAAAGGACTGAGGAGGTCTACAGGAAGCAACAGACCTAAGTTTCAACAAAGAAATAAAGGGATGGCAGAGTTCCCAGGCTATGGTGGGAAGACAAGTACCAGCCAGCTGGTTACTACAGGGCTGGTGACTAGGGAGTGACACAAGAGAGATGATCCTGGAGGACAGGAAGGATACTGAAATTTATTTCCCTCAGTTCCAGGCCAGTATGTCTACTGGAAAGTCACTGTAGAACATGGTTTTTGTTGTCAGAGGCTGACCCAAAGGATAGGAGGGAGTTTGTTGCAGACCTGGATAGGTCACGTGTTTGTTTCTCTGCTAGGAGACTAAAATTATATCTTAGTTTTGGGTCCTGTGATTGTGATAAAATATCTGGACAAAAGAAAGTTGCAAAGGAAATGGCTTATTTGGCTCACAATTCCAGGGTACAGCTGATTATTTTTGGAAAATCAAAGTAACAGGAACTTGAAACAACTTGTTACATTATACCCACAGAGAGCACTGAATTAACACATGCATGCTAATGTTCCGCTTGTGGTCTTCACACTTAGGTAGCTCCACATTTCCTTCCTAGGAAATAGTGCCACACAGAGAACCAGATCTTCCCTCTTCAATTAGCACAGTCTCCTAACAACATCCCCTAGGACAAGCTAATGTATAAACCAATTCATTGAGATTCTATTTCCAGGTCATTCTAAATCGTGCTCATTGACCATAGAACAACCCATCAAACTTGGCTTGATTTATAACTTCATCAAGAAATTGCACAGTGGAAATTATATAACTTCTCAAAAAAGATGGGTGCTGTTAAGATACAAATGAAGAGACTAAATTTTCAAAAAGAATATATTTACATCCATGGTAACTCATGTAACATGTTTTATATGCAAACATATATGAATATATCTCTGTATATACAAATATATATGTATACACAGATACATATATAAATTTACTATGAATACACAAGCATATACATATTTATATATACATACATATATACATATATTGTTACTCAAATACATACCAGCTTACATATGGTAAGTGTTAGCATTCTGTCTAAGCTATTGCCAGGTATGCCTGACATTATTATAAAAGAGGTTTCTCGCCCCCTCCTCACGCTCTCTTTCTTGCTCCTCTCTGCTCTCTTGCTTTACCTTTTCCCCTTTTTCCCCCTCTCCCTAGTTCCTTCCCTCTTCTCTCCACATGTTTCATACCCGGTCTCTCCTCTCTCTCTCTCTCTCTCTCTCTCTCTCTCTCTCTCTCTCTCTCTCTCTCCTCTCTCTCTCTCTCCCTACCTCTCTGCTCTCCAAGCCCTGAATAAATCTGTTCTATACTATACTGTCCTCTGGTTGGTCCCTCAGGGTGAAGGGATGTCTCAGCATGGACCCGCTGAGGCACCCCCATTCCTATACCTCACCACATCTCCACAGAACATATTCCTCCTTCTCTTTATCTTTTTATAAACACACCATTGGTGCTGAAGCCCAGGGCATATCTTCTATTTATCTTTTTATAAACACATCAATAAGAGCTTTGGAAAAAAAGACACAATAAAATCAAGCCAGAGAATGGGAATGTTTGGTTTGACTATCAGCAGACATTGTGT